>NW_022156965.1:0-2240 GCF_004353045.1 Thyridium curvatum
GTCGGCCGGACCTGCGTCTTGAAGCAAGGGGAAGCGGGAATACTGGCGACGCTTGCAAGCTCGCTCTAGGCATGAATGTGCCAGCATCATCCGGCGAGGTCGGCCGGCTCGTGAGGGGGGGGGGGGGGACATCGAGTCGAATTTGTTCACACCCTGACACCACTTCCTTCCCCCCTTTCGTCGATACAGTTACCTGTTGCTACTTGTGCTTGGTTCCTTTTCTTAACCCCTCGTTTGGCAAGATGGAGCATGGCACCGGGCAGATGACTTTGCCCAATGCAGGCAGATCATCAGCAGGCCCCCCCTAGCACCATCATGAACCAACCCCCTTGCGCTGACAGGTGATATGGATTGCGGGGTTGGATGAAGATTGAAGACCGGTGCTGACCAGAAGTCTACGCCAACTCTAGGCTAAAGTAGCTCCCTCTCCCATGATCTGGTTGCGTCCCCTCACGTGGCAAGCATTAATCTTCTTTCATTTTGGGATCTCATGAGGCTTGATCATGGAGATTGGAAATTGGAGTGTGTCTCCTGGCGGCTGAGGGCGTTGATCAGCTCTGGTTGTTCATGCCGCTCCTCCGCCTAACTACCTAGGTAGTGGCTCAGAGGCCCAACACGCACGCAGTGTGTCCGTGCCTCGGCGGGCTGGCTGACACGGGCGCTCGCTGGTGACGGGGAATGTCCTGCCTCTGCCCCTCGCCATGTCTCGCATGCAGCGTCCTTTCTGGCCTCCGGAAACCCCGTGATGAGCCCGCGAGCAGTTGTCCGTCTCAGAAACCCGCCAGCCAATTAGCCACCAAGGTCGGCCATCTGCTTTGCTGGATTGCAGGGCATAACTGTATGCGGTCCTGATTTCGGAGCGAACCCCATCCCATCCCATCAGGCAGCCCAGAGACTGCACTTGGAAACCCCCCGAGCCATTCCGCTTCCGGGCGGCGCCGCGCCCCCTGGAGCTGGAGGGCAGTCTGGTGGATGGGTGTCGGAGACGGAGGCAAGTCGAGGCGCCTGCGCGCGCCGTGATTGGGCGGCGGGCCTCCTGAGACCAGCATCCTGCAAAGGCCATCGCCGGCCCAATCAGCTGCCCCTCGCTGCCAACTTTTTTGCAAGACAAGCGAGAGCGAACTGCCACCAATGCCGACTCCGCCACGAGACTTCAAGTTTTTACATTTTACGGCGCAGAAACAAGATTTTTCCTTCTTTTCTTTTCTTTGAACCTCGGTAATGGAACTTGTTTCTGTTCAATTCGGCTTTTCGCGAACCTTTCTTTGTGTCTTTGTGTGTGCGTGCAAGCGATGGAGGACGGACACAGGTTACGTACCGCCGGGGGGGGGGGCGAGAGATCGTTTAATCCTTCGTGGTCCAATGCTGGGCGCCAAATGAAGGTCAACTGGCGACCCAAAAACACATGCATTGTCAGCACTTTCCAAGCGGTAAAACGTCGGTATCAGCGGTGCAACCTGTCGGGGTTTCTGGGGGTTTGTTTGGCATGCCGCATTGTGGTCTCGAGGCTGAGCGTGCAGGTGCCGAGGTCGTCTGTCGAGGGTGGTGGTAGGACAGGTTTTCCAGTCCGTCCAGATGGATTCTCCTGATGCGAGGATGTACACTCAGGTCACGACACAGAGGAATGGAAGTACAGGTCGTACTCGACCAGCATGACGCAACCCTGGGGACACAACGCACACCCACACACATGCCCAGATGTGTCTCTTGGGTCTCAAGAGGCAGCGAAACTAATCTCTCTCTCTCTCTCTCCCGGGAGCACTGGCAGTGTCTGAGGTGGTGCTTTGCCCAGTCACGGGGCAGCCCGCTGGCGACGAGTTCAGTGTGGCTGATGATGGACCGCAATCCGTCCCAATGGATCCTCGAATCCGAGATGGCCAAATAACGAACAGGTGTAGTACCTAGTTACCCACAATCTCCCGAGCTTTTTACGCGGCAAAGCCAAGGAGAACGGCCACCGAATTTTGAGGAGAGCAATAGCGCCGCGCCCACTGGGCAAGCCCCGGCGGCGATCAAGCCACGGCTCCCTCCCGCCTGAACGTCCCAATCCGGGGCTAGTGCCTTTGCGAACGGGAGTACCTGAGCACGCCTGGTTTAGCTCACGCGCCGCCCGCCCGCAAAAACCCCTGGACTGCTGAGCGAAAGCACCGGCACATTCGCCATCCTGGGGGCGATCTAATTAAAAGTTGAGTACACAGCCCCCCCCCCCCCCCCCCCCCCCCCCGCCCCCCCCCCCCCCC
>NW_022156966.1:0-1959 GCF_004353045.1 Thyridium curvatum
ATAATCCTATATAATATCAATATATATATCTAAGGCTAAAGAGATATTATCCTTTCTTATTTCTATAGTATCTAATAAGAGAAATAGATAACTCTTTAATAAAGTTAAGAAGTTTATCTTTTCTAAGCCTGATCTAGGCAAACTATATAAGACTATTAAAGGAATTAATAATATTAATAACTACAGTCTTTTAGGCTTTAGATATAGCTTATTAAAGACTATTAATATTATAGAGCCACTTAAGAGTCTAGTTGTCTTTAAAGAGATATAACCTAATAACCTAAATCTTAATCATCTCTTTAGTATTAAGAAATACTAGCTATAATTAGAATATCTAAGAAAGATAGTTAAGTATCTTTAGAGAAGGAAGAAGGAATAGAACTAGTAGTAGTTTTACTATATTAATAGTTATTCTAGTAGGGTTATGAATTAAATAGAGTTAATAGAAGCTACTTAAATAACTTATATATAAGGTCCTAATTAATTAATCAATCTAATACTATAGAATTACATTATAATTATAAACCCTTTAAGAAGGGAATCCTATCTATATATATATATACTTATATAATATTAATATATATATCTAAGACTAAAGAGATATTATTCTTTCTTATTTCTATAGTATCTAATAAGAAGAATAGATAATTCTTTAGTAAAGTTAAGAAGTTTATCTTTTCTAAGTCTAATCTAGATAAACTATATAGAGCTATTAAAGAAATTAATAATATTAATAACTATTAGAATAGGTTTACTTAGATCGACCTTCTAGGTATGTACACAGGCCCTTTAGCTTGAAAAATTTATTAAAATACCATACTTATTAGGCTAGCAATAAGATTCAGTAGAAAAGAATAACAACACTCTTTTTATAAAGAAGCACATTTAATTAAAATAAGCTGTAACATCTTAAACTCTAATCTAAGTTTAATCTTTATAATATAACTACTTCTAGAACCCTAGGACAATCTAGGCAGTATTATGATTATTGATGGTCTGTCTAGATTCACCCTTTTTATTAGTGATAAGAGTAGGATTTTAGTATCTATCTTAGAATTCTGATCTCTATAGATTACTTAATAATAATAAGTGGCTATTATAATTAATACTAGATATAACTATTATAGGTAATTATAAATAAGGGTTATATGCCTATAATAATTAATAATATTAATATTAGCTGTATAATATATTAGTAGTGCTGCTTAGCAATCTTCTAGAAATAACTATTAGGCTATAGAACTTAAGAATCTAGGTTAGAAGTTTACTGATTATAGTTAGCTTCTTCTTATACTACTAATATTAGTAGTAAGTCTTATTATTTAATAGCTATCTCTTATCTTAAGCTAAGAAGAGCTTCTTAATCTTCTTTTTAAAGTAGAATCACTTTTCACTATTAAGACGCTTTAAAGCAGCTTTAATAAGCTATTCTACTATTAGCTAAATAGCCTTATTATAATAGAATTTAAATAATAATATCTTACTCTTATTATCTTATTAAGCTATAGTAATATTATAGTAATATAATATCTTAGTCACTCTATAGCCTTTAAATCATATTATCTCTTTCTTTATAGGCATAATTAGAGTCAGGACCTCTACTATCCTTCTTAGTATAGCAGTCTTACCAGCTAGCTAAATAATAGTACTAGCTATATTAGAACTAAATCCTATTAGATTAATAAAGCCTTCTAAGAAATCAGCTTTAAAGGAAGATATTTAAGTGTCTTATTACTTAATAAGGCAATAACTTCTATATATTAATTATAATCTTCTAATAGAAGGATAGTAGAATCAGGCTAGTAGATATCTAATCCTATAGTAGTTTAAAATAAATTTAAGTAAATAATATCTTCTTTACTTTTTCTTATTATTTTTCCTATAATCTAAAACCTCTAAGAAGATCTAAGCTAGCCTAGACTTTCTTCTTCCTTTAAGCTTGTATCTAGATGGCTAGTC
>NW_022156967.1:0-1899 GCF_004353045.1 Thyridium curvatum
ATCCATGGTGATGGATCACTAGAGTCCCAAGCGATCCGGTGGTCCGTGCGTTTTCTGCCTATCTTATCTTCTCTGACCGCCTTAGGAGGTGCCCCCGCGGTAACTGCGGTTGGTTTCGTGACACTATATATTAATAATAGGCCTTTAATTAATCTACTAGTAGAATATTATAAGAATAAGATACCTTCTTAAAAGGTTTATAACTATAATATAATTCTTAGTATTAGATTAATTAATTAATTAGAATCTTATATATAAGTCATTTAAATAGCTTCTATTAACTCTATTTAATTTACAACCCTATTAGAACAACTATTAATATAATAAAACCATATATATATATAGCATAGCATCAGTCCTATTCCTCCTTCCTTCCCTAAAGACACTTAACTATCTTTCTTAGGTATTCTAGCTATAGCTAGTATTTCTTAATATTAAAGAGATAGTTAAGATTTAAGTTATTAAGTTATATCTCTTTAAGAATAATTAGACTCTTAAGTAGCTTTATAATATTAATAGTTTCTAGTAGGCTGTATCTAAAGCCTAGAAGACTATAGTTATTAATATTATTAATTTCTTTAGTAGTTCTATATAGTTTACCTAGATTAGGCTTAGAAAAGATAAACTTCTTAACTTTATTAAAGAGTTGTCTATTCTTCTTATTAGATACTATAGAAATAAGAAAGAATAATATCTCTTTAGCCTTAGATATATATATTAGTATTATATAAGTATATATATATATAGATAGGGTTATTTAATAGAGAATATACTTAAGAGTCTTAATATAGATAAGTATAAGAGATAGACTTAAGAGAGCTAGTAGTAGAAGAATAGACTATTTTATATATATTTAAGACAACCTCTTAGTAATAGCCTTAAAGTATATTATTATAGCTTATAAGATAGATTACTTATTACTAAGAGACTATTTATTATAATAATTTAGTTATATTTATTATTATTAAATAGCTTATATATCTAGGCTTATAAACTTATATATATAGATATCTAGATAAGTTGACTTATTAGCTAGCTATAGGCTAAACTATAGTTAAGAGGTCAAAAAGTCTAGGACTAATTTCAGATCTTAATTATAATTAAGAGATTTAAAAGTCTAGAACTAATTCTAGGCCTTAGACCTATATTAGAGATAGCTATTAGGCTTAAGAGTCTTTATGATTAAGAGATCATACTTAATTAATCTATAATAATAATTATATTCTTATTATTAGGTACTGTTATAGTGTCTCTAGAATATAAGTATTATGTTTATTATGTCTCTTTTAACTATGTTATATTAATAGTATAACTTAGCTTATACCTAATAGATATACTAAAAACAAATAAAATAGATAGATAAGAATAAGATAAAATTAGCTTTAATATAAGAAGTAGTCTATACCTTTTACTAGAGCCTTTATAACTATATATTATAAAACTTCTACTATATCTTTATAAACAACCTCTTCTCTATATAGTATCTTTTATAATATCTTTATAATCAGCTTAGCTAGATAGCTACTAATACTACTAGACTATATATAGTAATAGATAAGAGCTTTTAATAGGTTAAAAGCAATAAATTTAAATAACTATTTTTATTCTAAGAAGCTCTTTTTAACTAGCCTAGCTTAGAGAGTAAAATAATATAATTCCTCTAGAAAGATAATATAGTAGTAATAATCTTAATAACCTATTATTTAGAAAATAAAGAGATAATTCTCTAAGAGAAAAAATAACTATTAGATTTATCTATAAAAGCCTAGCTTATTGTTACAGAATCAGCCGCCGCTACCGCGGGACACTGCCCCAAGGGCGGTCAGCACGATAAGATAGGCAGAAACGCACGGACCGCTGGATCACCCTGGAGTACGGTGATCCATCGTGAGGGATCAC
>NW_022156968.1:0-1826 GCF_004353045.1 Thyridium curvatum
GGGGGGGGGGGGGGGGGGGGGGGGGGGGGGGGGGGGGGGGGGGGACAAGCTCTCCTGAGCTTCATGGTTTTTTGGAACTCAAAGCGAGAGTCCTCTTGGGGGGGGGGGCGTAATGGCTGATGGGTTGTATATATGCATGGATCAGGGATGGAGGTAGGGAGGAGGATCTACTGATAGATAGGTATGGGTGTTTTTCGAGGCGTCAGGATGGGAACATGGCATTGGATATGATTTGGAACTGATAGAAGGACTCGGATATACCAACGGGAGTTTTAGATATACGGTGACCGAGGCGATGAGCCATTCTGGTCAGGGGGGGTCGGGCACACGAGGAGCTTGATATATATTCCTCTGACACCTTGAAGGTGTCCAAATAATATCAGATCTACTGTATCACAGAGAACTTGTACTACCACAGAGACCAGACTGTAACATGATACCTAGCATTCCTGAGGTCTTTGTCGGTACATCAACCAGTGATTTCCAACCGCACCAACCCGCTCCTCCCGAACATGGACCTGGTCTCGTACGTCTCGCACCATCCCCTGCCAGGCGAGACCATGACGGCCGACTCGTTCGCCGTGTGTCGCCCCCGGCGGCAAGGGCGGGGGCGGGGAGTTTGACTGCGCGGCGGCGGTGCGCAAGGCGAACCGGCGCGGCGGCCAGGACGGTGTCGAGGAAAGGGGGGCGCAGGTGTCGATCCCGTGGAGGGATGAGGTGTGAAAGGTGGTGGTGATTTCAGGGCTTGTGGGTGCTTGCACAGGGATCGGAAGAGAGACGGGGGATTTGTCACGATGGCTTTTTTGTATTTGTATGGCGATAGTAGAAAAGGAAAGGAAACTACTACTACCTAACCTCACTCAAGAATAGAGGAGAATCCCCTTGTGGCTCAACCTCTTTTTTCAATTCATACTTTTCTCATCTTGTCTTCTGGGTGTACATTTGAACCCTCTCTTGCAGTGAGATTCTATTCATAATCGTTTCCCTTCGCCTCTACGGCTCGGCGTACGGGGGCGGGATGAAGTGGTAGCCGTCAAACCTCACCGTCTTGAGGCCCCGGAGGGTGTCGTGGTCGACGTTGTCAAAGACGCGCACGTTGACGGGCCGCCTGTCGATCCAGGCGGCCCGGTACTGGCGCGCGCCCTCGGGCAGGGCGGCGACCTCGGCGTCGGCCAGCTCGTTGAGGTCGTTCATGAGGGTCACGCCGCACGTCTTGCACGACACCCGCTTGAAGACCCGGGGTCCGCAGGCGTAGGTGCTCGCGTGCTCGCGGCCCCGGAGGACCACCTCGTCCTTGTTCGGGTAGATCCACATGAAGCCGCCCTGGTCGACGACGGGGATCGTCTGGTGTCAGCATCTCTCTCTCTCTCTCTCTCTCTCTCTCTCTCTCTCTCTTTTGACTCTTATGTTTCTCTGGCAGCCCCCCAGTCGCCGTGTTTCTCGGCTCTCGAGGGCGGGGGAGGGGGGCAAACCAGGAAAAAGGGGGGGGGAGACAGCAGGACGGAAGGACTTACCCGCTGGTCGACGCTGCAGTTGCACTCGCAGATGCGGTCGGCCTCGTCCTCGTTGTTGCGCTTCTCGAGCGGGTTGACCCGCGCGGCGATGGTGACCTTGCCGCAGTGGCAGCTGCCGTGGTACAGCTTGCCGTCCTTGGGCCCGCCGGCGGGCTCCGGGCCGGAGTACTCGCGCGGGGTCCAGGCCGGGGGGATGGCGGAGCCGTCGAACCTGTTGTGAGACGAGGTCGGAGTTTTGAGTATTCTCTCTTCTGGACTCTCTCCGTCTCGGCACCCTTTCGTTGCCGGGGGGGGGGGGGGGGGGGGGGGGGG
>NW_022156969.1:0-1784 GCF_004353045.1 Thyridium curvatum
ACTGGATCACTCACGATCACTCGTCCTGCGGTGATCGTGTGGTCCGTGCGTTTCTGCCTATCTTATCGTGCTGACCGCCCTTGGGGCAGTGCACTGCGGTAACGGCGGTTGATTCTGTGACACTGTAATAACCCTTAGCTACCTAATAACCTTTAGAAACCATCCTAAGGTTTCTTTACCTTATAGATGTACTAGATAGGAATTATTATAGTATATAGTTTAATATTTACTATTATATATGTTTCTCTAAGCTATATTTACTTATTATATTAGCTTAGGTATTCTTTCTTACTTTCTCTATTAGTAGTTATAGGTAAAGTGCCTCTTCTTACTATAGTTATAGTATGTCTTATTATTATTATGTTTTATAATATTAAGTTCTATTAGTCTGGCATATTAGGTACTCCTCTAAGCAGTAGTTTCTTTTTATTAATAGATCTTTCTTCCCTAGTTTAGAGCATATACTATCCTTTATAGTGGTTGTTAGTTTTTCTTTTTGCTATATCTTTTCTAGAGCTAGTTATTAATTCTTATAGTAAGTGCTGCATAGCTTATGAAGTCTTTAGGTCTTTCTACCTTAGTAAGTTTATCTTTTATAGCATCCTTTAATTTATTATAGAAGGTTATTATAAGTAGTTCTATATCTTATTCTAGGTGACTTATTACTTATTAGAACTTTATTAAATATTAGATTGCCGACCTAGTTTGTTATAGGTTTTAGAGCTGTCTTTCTATAGCTTGTTCTTTATTAAGGTCTCTAAATACTTCCTTTAGTCTGGCTGTAAACTTCCTAAACCCTCTATTAAATATAGTGATGGTTTTTATATTATAATCCTTATTGTTATGTTCTAGGTAGTCTTATAGGGTTGGTTTAAACTAGATAAGTGCTTCTTCTTTTAGATAATTTGCTATAAAGAGTACTTTATCTACTATAAGCTTATAGTTGCCTGAATAATGCTTAAGGTAGGCCTTTATTTAGGTGAGCCATTCTTAGAGGTCCTCTTTCTTTCTATTGAATTTTCTAGGTTTTTTATACTTCAGTCCTCCTTTTATAGCTTAGTTTTCTTAGAGGCTGTTAACTTAGTTCCTAAGTTAAAGGATTTTATTATATGTCTGCTCTATAGTAAAAGTAGGTCTGGTGTTAGTAGAAGATGCTTTTCCTGATATGGTTTCTATAAATATTACTTAGAGTGCAGTCTACTTATTAAATAAGAGTATTTAATATATAATAATCCTTAATCCTAAGAGGTAAGGCTACTTTATAGGACTGAAGATATGTAGGTTTATATAAGTAGTAAGTAATAGATACTATTGAGTACTAGTGGTTAATTGTAGCTTAAGATAGCTTTACTTAAAGGTACTTTATTAAATAAGATACTTTAAATACTAAAGAGCTATCTAAGGTAGGTATCTAAGGGTAGATATATATCTATATATATAGATAATAGATTATAATAGATCACTATAATCTATAATAACTAGATCACTCTTAATCACTCATCCTATAGTAATTATATGGTCTATATGCTTCTACCTATCTTATTATGCTAACCACTCTTAGAGATAGTGTTTTGTGGTAATAGCAGTTGATTTTATGATATATAATCTATTATCTATATATATAGATGTATGTCTACCCTTAGATACCTATCCTAGATAGTGTTACAGAATCAGCCGCCGCTACCGCGGGACACTGCCCCAAGGGCGGTCAGCACGATAAGATAGGCAGAAACGCACGGACCGCTGGATCACCCTGGAGTACGGTGATCCATCGTGAGGGATCA
>NW_022156970.1:0-1780 GCF_004353045.1 Thyridium curvatum
AGTTAACCATAATAGAGATTCGCGACGTCTCTCGGTTGATAATTCCTCCGTCGTACTGGACCGGTTTCCCTTCTACCGTACGCAATTCGTAAGGGTCTTTTTTGTAAGCCCATGGTATGTTGAGTTCATTCACCATCCGTGGTGATATGAAGTTTTCCTGAGCTCCGCTGTCTATCAGCGCGGTAGTCTCGTATCCTCTGAGCCGTATTTTCGCCGTAAGTGGCGATGGGTCGAAGGTCGCTCTCAGGTCCTTCGCCTCTTTACCGTTCGTTTGGCTCCCTAACGACGGTACTCGTCGTTTTTTGGCACAGACTGGCCGGTGGCTTCTTCGCGGAGTTGCCTCACGTACTCCGTATACCGTGCCGGTTGTCCCGTGCGTGATTGTTCTTCCAAGGCGAGCATGGTGGCTTCGAGCACTTGGTCGTGGTGTCTCATCTGTCGTGCTAGCGCTTTGTATTGTCGCTTGTAGGCTAAGTCGAGGCTGACCCGTGGGTTTCGGTCGGCTTCCTTCTTGGCTCGTTCTGTCGCAAGCCGGATTCTTTGTGCCCTTTTTTCTAAGACTTCGGGGTCTGGAGCGGGCTCGTTCCCCAATAATTCGTCCAAGCTGGGCGTCGGGGTGGCAGAGGCACCCTCCCTCACCCTTTGCATTCGTTTCTGTGTCCGACTGTGTCGGAGGTGCACTTGCCCTTTCCTGGCTTCTTCTTGCGATTCCTGCTGTCGATGCCACGACTCTAGTTTCCTGAGTCGGTGGATTTTGCACACTACTGTGGTGCAATCAATCGTTGCTCTCCGTCCGAGTACACAGTCGACTGGGTAGTCGAGTCTCATTCGTAGGACGGCATACCCCTTTACCGTGTCTTGGTGGAAGATCTCCCAATACTCCAGGTCTTCTTCCAAATATGCACGTAGTGGGAATTCTTTCCACCGCCTGGGCATAAATTGGTGCTTCAGTTTCTTCGCTAGATGCCTTGAGCATTCATCGAACACGCACGCAGACCACGAAATCTGGTTGTGTCGTTCGTCCTTGTAATGTAGTCGTGGATCCTCCTGATCTCGTACGGCTTCTCTTCTTCCTCCTGCTACTGCTTGGCGAGGAGTTATTCCTGGGAGTGCGATGACCATCTGTTCTCCGCTCGGGGCCGGTTGTTGTTGAGTGGCCATCATTCGTCCGTATTTCTCATCGTCGCTTTCCGGTAGGGGAGTGAACGGGTTTTCCCCCCGGTCTTCTTTTTCTTCGAGCCACGCCCGTGTTCGCTCACTGTTGTCTTCTGTGGCTACCGAGTACGTGTCTCCGTCCCATGCGAATTCGGGTCCTTCGTCTGAGTCGTCTCCGGACCTGATCCTGTTCATTCCTGGTGGGGTATCGTTCCGTTCCTTTGGCCTGAGTAGTTCCTTTCCGGGTGACCCCCTTTTTCCTACAGCAACAACCCTTGGCTGTCCCGTGGCTTTTGGGAACCATCCCGAGGCCTCCTTGCCTTGGATGTGTACTAGGCAAGCGTCGTTATAGCACGTCGTCCAGTGCTTACTGTCATGGTCGGTCTTTTGAGCCACGTTTGCTTGTCGTGTGGGCTCAGGTACTTTCCCTTGCTTTTTCTGTCGGCAGTTACGGGCAAAGTGTCCCTTCTTGCCGCAGTTGTAGCAGACCTTGTCGTCGTTCCGTTTCGCGGCATCGAGTTCCATGGGTCCCGCGTGCTGCGTGGATCCCCAGGCCGTAGTGCCTTTTGCTCGTACCACTTTTCTTCCTTGGTTAGGGATCCTTGGGTGATACACCCGCTGTTGC
>NW_022156971.1:0-1715 GCF_004353045.1 Thyridium curvatum
ATTTATCCTCTTATCTTTATATCTTTTAATATTATACTCTATATCTATCTATCTTTATTAAAAAGAATTAAAATTAAAAGATAAAAAAAGCCTGTATATAATATTAATATATATAAGAATAATATATATATATATATTTAAATTTATATAATTATAATTATAATATTATATAATAAATCAAATATCTTTTTATTATAATTATTATATATAAGTTTATATTATATACTTATTTTACTTATTTATTCTTATATAAATATTAACAGCTTACTTATAAGAACTTAATTTTAAAAAATATAAATCTTTATATTAAACTATAGGGTAGGCTATATAGGGTAAGTAATAGAAATATCTTTTTAAACCTCTATAATAATTACTAGACTACTTTACTTTTAAAATATCTTAATAACTATAGGGTAACTAAACTTAAAACTATAGGGTAAGTAGGAATATAATACTATTCTTTTATATTTATACCTTTATTAAGATTTACTTACTATAAAGAACTTACCTACCCTATACTTAAAACTATAGGGTAGCTAATATAGGGTAGCCTATATAGGGTAACTTATATAGGGTAGCTTATATAGAGTAGCTTATATAGGGTAACTTATATAGGGTAGTTAAGAGATTTTATATCTTAAACTATAGGGTAGCTTATATATATAGTATATAAGAAATATATTATAATTTATATAGGGTAAGAAATTATCTTAAGATTTAAATATCCTATCTATCTTATACTTTAAACTATAGGGTAAGTAATTAATAGGATAAGTATTATTCTTTTATAATATAATAAATAAAGATCTTAATTATTATAATTCTTAAATTTTATTATCTACTCTATATTTTAGATTTTTCTATTTATATATTACTTTTATATATCTTCCTAGATTAATATATAAAAATATATTATAGAGAGGTTTCCGACATATACTTTTCTTTCATGTCCTCTACCTACCCTATACTTTATAGTATAAGATAGATAGGATATTTAAATCTTAAGATAATTTCTTACCCTATATAAATTATAATATATTTCTTATATACTATATATATAAGCTACCCTATAGTTTAAGATATAAAATCTCTTAACTACCCTATATAAGTTACCCTATATAAGCTACTCTATATAAGCTACCCTATATAAGTTACCCTATATAGGCTACCCTATATTAGCTACCCTATAGTTTTAAGTATAGGGTAGGTAAGTTCTTTATAGTAAGTAAATCTTAATAAAGGTATAAATATAAAAGAATAGTATTATATTCCTACTTACCCTATAGTTTTAAGTTTAGTTACCCTATAGTTATTAAGATATTTTAAAAGTAAAGTAGTCTAGTAATTATTATAGAGGTTTAAAAAGATATTTCTATTACTTACCCTATATAGCCTACCCTATAGTTTAATATAAAGATTTATATTTTTTAAAATTAAGTTCTTATAAGTAAGCTGTTAATATTTATATAAGAATAAATAAGTAAAATAAGTATATAATATAAACTTATATATAATAATTATAATAAAAAGATATTTGATTTATTATATAATATTATAATTATAATTATATAAATTTAAATATATATATATATATTATTCTTATATATATTAATATTATATACAGGCTTTTTTTATCTTTTAATTTTAATTCTTTTTAATAAAGATAGATAGATATAGAGTATAATATTAAAAGATATAAAGATAAGAGGATAAAT
>NW_022156972.1:0-1703 GCF_004353045.1 Thyridium curvatum
AAGCTATCTTAGCTACGATCAACCACCAGTGCTCAGCAGCGCCCATCACTTACTGCTTACATAAACCCACACGCCTCCGATCCTACGAAGTAGTCTTACCTCTTGGGATCAAGGATCGTCACATATAATTAAGGGGGGTGGGCAGGAGCTAGAGGTAGATATCTAGGGGGCATTACTATAGATCCTATAGTATGACATTAAGAATTAGTATAGTGAAAGCATATTAGGGCATATATTTTTAAATAATAAAGCTAATAAAGTATAGATAAAGGCTGGCTATAGATAGGTTATAAAGTAGATTTTAGGTTTAACAGTAAGGTAAGAGAGATAGATTATATAGCTAGCTAATAAGAATTGTCTATATAAGAAGAGGATAATCTATAATTATAAGCAGGCTGTAGAGTAGTTCTAAGGTCAGATTTAGATGTTGATATATATATTAGAGGGGCAGCCAGTATGGTTGACTGAGATTTTAGGGTTATAGATATAGAATATAGCTAATAGCAGTATATATAATATATTTATCTATAAGGGTATGGTATGTTTTATTATAATATACTATAAGAGGTTTTAAAGGATAGACATAATTAAGGTCATATACCAGTATTTACTATAGAAGGTCGGTGAGTTATTAGTATAGTATATATAGTTAGTTTTACTATTTTAACAGTAGGTATAGGGCAGGATTAAGCAGCAATATATCTAGAGTGCGTTTTTATAGACTGACTAGGTGGTGAGCTAGACAGGCAGTAAGAAGGGCAGGGTTAGGGAGGTGTATATAAGACAGACAGGTTGTAGCAATATTGATAGTAGCTATATTAATAGTAATAGGGTCAGCAGCCATATCAATAGCAGTAGTGATACTAAGGATGAACTAGACAAGGGGCTAGAGCAGGAGCAGGAGGAGGCTATATTTATGAAGTGGTTCTGTAAGAGCAAATAGACTAGCGACCAGGTCATACATATGATATAGCAGTATAGCGTATAGTTTTTAGGGCAGGAGTTAAAGATCGGCATATAGAGGCATATCATAATCAGAATTACAAACCGATATTTCAATAAGGTATTCAGGCTGTATGATAGGGCTAGAGATGGTGATAGTAGGGCGGATGATAATAAGAACGGCAGTTTGGTGGATAGCATATATGATTTACAGGCAGGCTATAGGTTATATATCGCTAGGTTGGTATATATGTATATATTTAGACAGGGTGATTTAGGCATGATGTAAAGCCAAGAGTAGTTCTATAAGGTTAGCATGCAATGGCACCGGTTTTTTAGGTTTAGGGCTAAGGATAGGCCAGGGCTAGCAATAGGGGCTGGGGTGAAGTAGGTATAGATGATATTTAATAATAAGAGGGATGATATATAGTTTAAGTAGTTTAAGCAGTTACACTAGGTAGATTTATATAGCTAGTTAAAGTAGATATTAGGGCTAATAGCTAAGTTCTAGAGGTTATAAGAGCTAGTAATCTAGATGATGGTCTAGGGTGAGTGACTGATTATATAGATAATACTAACAGGTAGAGGTAAGAGTTTGATATTTATATTGCTAGTATTTTATACATCTAATAGGGTGTGACGATCCTTGATCCCAAGAGGTAAGACTACTTCGTAGGACCGGAGGCGTGTGGGTTTATGTAAGCAGTAAGTGATGGGCGCTGCTGAGCAATGGTGGGTGACTTGATCGTAGCTAAGATAGC
>NW_022156973.1:0-1645 GCF_004353045.1 Thyridium curvatum
CTATCTTAGCTACGATCAAGTCACCCACCATTGCTCAGCAGCGCCCATCACTTACTGCTTACATAAACCCACACGCCTCCGGTCCTACGAAGTAGTCTTACCTCTTGGGATCAAGGATCGTCACATAGATCCTCTATTTAGAAAAGAAGCTAGTCTATATATTATTCTTCTTTTAGAGAAAGTTAAAAAGAGTGTTATAAAAGATTATAAAGATAGATTAGCTATAAAAGTAATATTAAAACTTAATTAAAATAATTAAGAAGTTATTAGTAAAGCTATTATTAGTTAATTAGAGGTTTAGTAAGATTAGATAAATTAGAAGTATATATATCTAGATAATTCTAATTAAGAAGATCTCTTAAAGAGTCTTCTTAAATATTATAATAAGCTTTTTTATTATTATAATATATCTATTAAAAAATAATTTTATTTATAATATTAATATTATCTATTATATTATTAACTTAAAGATAAAGCTTATTAAGAGTATATACTAACTAATAACTAGTATTATTAATATAGGTAATATTATAATACTATATTATAGTATAAGAAAGATAATAATAAAGATTAATATCTCTATAGGTCTAGCTCTCTTTAAGCTAAAGAATATTATTATTATTAAAGACTTCTATATTAATCTAATCTCTTATAGAGTAATAAGAGAGATAGAATACTAATAGAATAATAATAACTATAATATTATTAAGAGTTCTATATTAGAATTTATAGTCTTTTTAACTAAATAAATTAAGAGCTATATTATAATTAACTTCTATTAAAGTTAAGAATAGGCTAATAAATAGTAATTAAATAAAGCTATTAATATAATCTTATTATAAAAGCCTAGCCTAAAAAATAAGATAAGATATAATATCTAATATAGAAGAATAAAATATCTTAATAATAAAACTTTAGGCTACTTATCTATTAATATTAAAGAAGTTATAATTATAGTAAGTCTAATTAGTCTTATTAAGTATATATTAAAGCTAAGATAAAGTAATAAGTCTTAAGAAGATTAAGTAGTTAACTAATAGAATATCTATTTAGTTAAATCTATCTAGATCTCTTTATAATACTAAATTATCTTAATAATTTAATAATAGCTCTAATTATTAAAGATAAATTCTTAGACTTAAAAGTTATATATCCTTTACTAGATAAGAAGAAGTATATTCTTTTTAAAACTCTTTATAATTACTATAGTCTAATAGATTAATAATAAGATCTCTAAATCTAATAAGATTGTAATAATAATAAACTAGCTCTTAATACTAATATTATTAAGAAGTAGAAATAATATAAAGAGATTATATAAGAACTATTATTAATATATACTTACTAGTCTAATAACTATACTAAGTAATTTAAGAAGATAATATAAATAAAGGCTAATATAATATTATTTAATATCAGTCTATTAATTAATCTAGTTAGTAAGATCTATAAAGTAATAACCTATCTTTATAATAGATCCTCTTATTAAGCTAATAACTAGAAGTTATTAGAAGAGACTATTGTCACGAAACCAGCCGCAGTTACCGCGGGGCACCGCCCCAGACGGGCCGCAGGACTGGCCGGCAGAAAACCACACACCGCCTGCCCGAAACGGCGTGCTAACCAGTGCTCAGTTAGCAGCAGT
>NW_022156974.1:0-1571 GCF_004353045.1 Thyridium curvatum
ATATAGACTTCTATACTAAATCTTTAATATCCTTTTTAAGAAGTTAGGCTATTATATAGATAAAGAGATAATCCTATAAATAATAATTAAGATCTTAAATAATATTACTAGTCTAGATAGACTTATATTAATCCTACTAATATTTAGTATATATCTAAGAATTAATAATAATTTATCTCTATTATTAAATATTATTATATAAGTAACTATAATTTAGAAAGCTATTAAGACTTTATAGAAATATTATATAAAGTAAAGTATTAATTTAATAACTAATATTAAGAATAGGCTAAATATTATATAAGTTCTAAACCTATTATTAAGAAGTAAAGTCTTAATATAAAAAGAGAAGAGAGATTAGTTAGAACTATATAAGATTAAAATAATTAAAGGATATAATATAATAGTTATTATTATTAATAAACTAGTTAAGTTTTATATAATATAGGTTAAATCCTACTTTAAGAAGAAGACTATATAAGCTATAAATAATAAAGAAGAGACTAATAAAGTAGTCTTTATATAATAAGAATTCTAATTAAAGAAGTATAAATAATCTTAAAGAACCTTTAAAAAGCTTTAATATAAAGAAGAAATCTCTATATAGATTAACTTCTAATTATAAAGATATAGTAAACCCTAAAAAGCTATTATATAATATCTTATTTAAAAGAAAAAAGATAATAGAGAACTAGCTATTAAGCTTTATATAGAGGGAGTAATTATAATTACTAGAGAGTTCTTTAAAGAATTAGATATAATAAAAATTAATAAACTAGCTATATAATAAGTCTTTAAGTTTATATAAATAGACTCTAATAAGTATAGCTATCTCTAGATCTTTAAAATAAGACTTATATAAGAAGTTAAGAGTAAATTAATAAAGTTATATAAGAAGTTAAGATTAGTTATATAAGACTATAATAATAAAGAGAAGAAGATAATTCTTATATAGTCTTTTATAGTCTAAAGGATAAGCTAAAGACTTCTTCTTATATTAGAACTAACTCTTATATAAAACTTTAATATAAGAGGTAAACTTTAGGATATTATATAAATATATATCTAGGCTAATAATAAGCTTAATAAAAAGATCTTTATATAACTTTTTAAGAAGATAGAGATAAAGTATCTAATAAAGATAATTCTTTATATTATATAATTATTATATAGACTTATTAAATCTAACTTATATTAATATAAGATATACTACTTATACTATAAAGAAAAGTTAAAGATATAAAATTTAATATATAATCTATATTTATTATTTATTTAAAATAAATTAGAAACTTTTAATATTATTATTCTTTAAATAAATAATATCTTTAGTTTTATTATTAAAAACTTCTCTATATAAGAAGAATAAAAGCTAAAGAAGACTAATTTTTAAGTAAAGCTAAAGATAATATTAATATATAACTAATCTATTAAATTTAATAAAGAGAGAGTTAATCTAAATAATAATAATATTATCTTTATATAAAAAGGATAAGTCTAATAATTTTAAAAGATTAATTCTAATATAGATAATATAATATAATAATATATTTTTTAATATATATAAGAGG